>NW_026575016.1:0-828 GCF_905146905.1 Nyctereutes procyonoides
AAAAAAAAATACTGCATTTGCTGAATCTCCTGAATTGGCTATATTATAGTTTTGTTTATTTTTATATATTTTCTGATCGTGTCATTTCTTCTTTGACAATTGGTTGTTTAAGCATTTGGTGTTTAATTTCAACAAATTTGCAGATTTTCCAGTTTTTAATTTTGCTACATTGCTTTTTTCTTTCATTATACCTGTAAAGGATACTCTGTAAGATTTCAATTCTTCTCAAATGTTTTAAGAATATTTTTATGATCTATCACAAAATCTGTCCTGGAGAATGTTCCACTTCCACTTCAGAAAACCATACATTCTCTATTTTTTGAATGAAGTATTCTGTATATGTCTATTAGGTCAACTGGTCTCTAGTGTGTTCAAGTCATCTGTTTCTTTATTGCTTTTCTATCTTGTTTTTCAACCATTATTGAAATTGTGGTATTGAAGTTTTATAGTATTATTGTGTTGCCCTCTGCTACTACTCCTATCTCAGCCCTGTTAATGTTTGCTTCATATATTTGGGAGTTCCAATGTTAGGTGTATTTATATTTATAATTGTTGTATGTCCCTGATAAGCAGACCTTTTTATCATGAATATCTTTCTTTACCTCATATGACAGTTTTTGATGTAAAGTCTATTTTATCCAAGTATGGATAAAAGAGAACAGCTTCCTCTGTTCTCTTTTGGTTACAATTTGCAGGTAACTTCCGTCTCTATTCTTTTGCTTTCAAACTATGCATGTTCTTACATTGAAAATGAGTTTCCAGTGCAGCATATAGTTGGGTCTTTTTTTTCTTTTTAACCATTCAGTCAATATTTGACTTTTTTAAAGA